>NC_140939.1:113231617-113251617 GCF_014529385.1 Adiantum capillus-veneris | reverse complement strand
GTTCAACTGCACACTGTCTAGTCCTGTTTTTTCTGGAAAGTGACTCTTGCAAGAGAAATGTTCATAATGCATCAAACTTGACAACTTCAGGATTTCCTTTGTTCATAAGTCTCCAAGTACTAGCAAAAGTCTGGTAAGAATCTGGTAAGGCATCAAGAACAGTCTGCACAAGGGAACTGTCTGAAATGACTTCTCCTGCAAAAATAATTTGCTCATTGATATCCTTGACACTAGCAAGGAAAGTGTCCATATCATCTTCCTCATGCATAAACTTTGACTCCAACTCTTTATGCAACAAAGCAATTTTAGCCTCATTGCGACTTGCATAAAGACCAGCAAAAATATCCCAAGCCTGTTTTGCACATTTTGCTGAACGAATGTGAGGAACAATGGTGCGCTTCACGGACAACACAATCAATGCATGAGCCTGCACATCCTTAACATCCGAACGAGCTTGTTCTGCCGTAGGCAAAACAACTCTAACAGCTGCAATCCTTGCAGCAACAAGACCTGCAACATCCTCAACATCGCCTACATCCTCAAAACCAGGACGCACATCAATGCCCTGTACAATGTTCCAGACACACTTTGACACAAGAACATGTTGCACCATATAAGCCCACATAGGGTAGTTGTCCCCATCCAACCTTTCCTCATCAGCAAACATCTTGAACACATCTGTGTTGTTGTTGTTAGCCATGGTAAATGCTGCACCTGATGTGAAAACTACCCGAAAATAGGAGAAACAAAGCGGGAACCACCTGTGCTGTATAGCACAAACCGTAGAAGACTATAAGGCACCTCTTATGCAGAAAACGACACTGAAAAAAATTTTACACAAAATGACGAAATAGCCTATGCAGTATTGTCTGTAGTGGAAACGAAGGCCGAAATGAGCCCAAATCAAAATTCTGAGCAGACCAAGATCTATGGGCTTTCCCAAAATATTTATCAACCTGTGAACGCTCGCCAAAGCTCACTGAAATTGGAGAAAGTGAGTAGGCGTATGTTGGAGCAGATGGAGACTAAGCCCGGGAGGATGCAACCTGCTCTGATACCAATTGTTGGAATTAGGGTTGCAGAGAAACCCACACAGCTTGGAGAAGATGAAGGAAGCTCAAGGCACACAATAGAGCGTGTGTTACTTAGTGTGCAATGGAAAGATAGATAGCCCTAGAGTGATGGGCGTATATACAATGCACGGGGAAAAAAACCTTCTAAAGAGGGAAAAATGCCCCGGCGGTCCTAATGTGTTCACACACATCACTACCACATGTATATGGTAACATAAATGAAGTAGCTCATGATGCTGAGAGAGGATCACTTGTGTGTTTGTGGTAAAGGTAGATGCCCCTTTATATCATGGGAGGGAAATCTTATCAAAGGAGGTGGATTTTCTATTGACAGGTGTTCTACCTGAAGGTTTATCATCTTCTAAAAAGTATGCGTTCATAAGGAAAGCCAAGAAATACAAAATGCTTGGTGATGTGCTATTGAGAGCACGTCCATGGGCCAGTACCCTCATGGAACTTTCTCGTTTTCTCTTGCACAGCTACCATTGGTCCAATCAATTGATGTGTGTGGTAGTGTGTTTTAGAAGATTTACAATGGGTCCATTCATTTGTGCTTTTGAAATTTTCTGCCTTTTGTGTGTGTATGTGTTTGAATCCGCTAGAGCTATGTAAAACATTGTTTAGCTTTGCATTGGGGGGATTAGCATTTCAAACACCTTCTTTAACTAGGTGTGTGTGTGTGTGTAACTTTTATTAGTGGGAGCCACCCTTACAAAATAGAAGGTCAATTGATTTTTTTTGCACGTGGCTTTGCCGTTTTCAAGCATAGTCCTTGTCATCAAGCATGCATACCAAACACGAGCTCCCATATTCATCCGGCCCCATCGACATTGTCTCTGCACACATTCACACCTACGCTAACCCCACAACATTCCATAAATTGTTGCTTCACTGAGGCCAAGCTACTAAACTTGGCCGAATGAATTGCCTGCAAAATAGATCTTTTGCATGTTGCCCAGGTGTTTCCCAAGAACCTCAATGTGAGAAACAATATCTACACTACCTCAAGTAGACTCTCACACAACCACGGTATTAGTTTGTTTTAGTGCTCCAAAGTTGAGCATTGCTCTTGCACTATAGCATACGTGCCTACAACATCCCCAATTGTGCAAAGAAATGACACTAAGCAAGCAGTTGACGCCAACATGTTGCCAACTATTTGCTTGCTATCAACACCACCAAATTTGATTATTCAAAGGAGATTAATTAATTTAAAGCCTCCAAAGGTGTAAGAACCCACTCCCACATCAAGTGAGCAAAAGTTTCCAAGCTCCTATGCTCTATTCTCAAGGTGAAATCAACAACTTACACTGCAAAAGTTTTTTCACACAACAATATGCTTCTTGCATATTTTTGGAGCATTGGTTTATAAAGGCTACCCCACATCATCACTTCATGGGTTGTCTTCTTACAAGGATGGAAGCAAAGAATAAAATGTGCCTACTTATGAAACCTTCTATTTGCAAAGTTTTATTTGGCACACATTTTGTATTTGAAATGTATGCAATCATGCACCATTTTGACAGTGCACAACGAAGTGTATCTTATGTATACATCCATGCTATGGAATTCATGCACACCACTGTGAGGGGACTAGAAACTGCCTTTCGAGTGGGAGTAAGACCTTCCTCATTAGCAAAAATCATGTGCCCCACCATTATGTATGGGATGCCGACCAAGGAAGCAATCTTCTAGAAAATACTATCACACGGAGTGTTGATTAATGTATAGAACAAAGACAACACCAAAAAATGGAAATGAGAGAAAAAAATCAACATCATCAACAACAAACATGGAAACTACATCAACATTTGCACCACCGTTGTGGGGGAGATAATCCTCCAACCTCTAAAATAACCTTGTGTATATGTGAAGTGCTCTGTTTGTATGTCTCCATACCCTCTTGTGTGTCTTAGGGAAATTTGTGTATCCACCCTTGTGTTCAGGGGATTTTTGTACTTCACCTTTGTGCGTAGGACAGGTTTGTATTTAACTACCTACTTATATGTGGGGAAGATTTATGTGCCTACAACCTATGTTTCAAGCTGAGGAAAATTATGTTTCTTCATCCTTGATTGTGTTTGAGGGGATGCAATTGTTTGAGTGCTATACCCTTTTGTGCTGTGTGAAAACAATGCCCACAAGGGGAGGGTTGTTGGGGTGTGGGCATTGTAGCACCTCACACTCTTGGGAGAAGATCCTAGTCTAAGAGTCATTTGTAACATGTGTGTGTGCGCCTAAAGACAAGAAGTGTGAGTCAACAAGAATCTTGTGTATGTGAGAATGATGTGTAGAAGGCAAGTACCATGTGACAAGATTGTATAAGGCAAACCTTTGTATTCACAATCCTTTCTAGGGGATTTTATTTTTGCGAGCTTTCAGTTTTGAGCTTTTACAATTGGAACTGTTTTTTTGAGCTTTTGAACCTTGATTTTACACTAATGATATCTTTAAGTACCATTGTGTCGTGCAAAAACTTAAAACCTCATAGTACAATCTTTCAACTACCAAACACTTTTAAGAAATATGGAATCATGTCTATGCTTATGCAAAATGCAACTTTATAAAAAACACCATTTGTATGTATTTTTGAGCTTGTACATATAATGTGAGTCTTTAAAAATTTCCCAGAGTCTCCTTTGTATGGATACCTCTTCATACAAAAAACCACATGGGATTTCCTTCACATAAACTCTTATTTCCATCACTTTGACGATTGTGTTATCTTACAAAGTTCAACACATTCTCAATAGTGTCAACATAATCTAACTACATAGGAAAGCTCCAATCAAAGTCATTAGAATATCATGTGGCCATCATGTACAAAACAAACACAAATGAAACATCCAAATAAAATGTATGGAGCATACCAAAATGCCATGTCAATGTCATATGGCTGCCATGTACATAAAAACATAAATCAAAACATCAAGATGTGTATTGTTAGAATAGAAATTCCTCAACCAAGTGTGCATTCGCAATCAACATTTCACAGGTCCACATGCAATGTCAGACAAACATATTTCATAGAGCACATCATCTAGCTCTAGACACATGGAATTCCTCATATCTTCCACAAAAGCTCGACCCAAACCACTACACCCCGCAACCAAGTCCAAAACATAGTCATGAGTCTCAATAAATGTTGCCAGCAACAACCACCTGACCATATAAAAAGTAAATTAGAAACCTAAACAACAAAGTAACAAAATATAAAACAAAACAGAACAAATGAAGTGATAGCGGGGTAAATGATAGCGAAATTTTTAAATCTAGTCCCAACTCAGCACAACCACCTACTAAACACAAATTACAACAAGACTCAAAGCACAAACCCAATGCACATGCACTAAAACCAACGAGTAAGTTCATCCTAACCTACAAGGCAACCAAAAGAGAACGCATGGCTCTTTAGTCTACCCAAGAAATCAACAAGGCTCAATGACTCTCCTACCTAAAGATAAATGTAGTGAAATGTAGCACATTTGCTCCAAGTAAAGAAAAACATTACAACGACGTCATCCGCTAGTGTAAGTCCTACATCCCTGACAATGACCCCAATGTTGGTGGATTTCCGCCATGATCGAACAAAGTAGCCTAGCCATAACTCAAACCAACATGAATCTGTCAATCCGAGGACGTAATGTAAATCATGTCGGAATCGCACAAAACTTGAAGGGGAGCTGCAGGGGACTATCAGAAGCATATCCTATCATTGTCACAACATTCTGGAGAGGTACAAAGATCGCGATCGTTCATCTCGAAGTCAGCAAAAACAGCAAACAGATGATCCTAAAGGGTCGTTTAGGGTCCCTGAAGCCTCTCCTAGGGTCAAAACAACATAAAATATGCATATAAACACTCAAAATAGCGATTTAAGGCCACAAACTCGTAGCTGAACACTTACGTTGAATCTTGAATGATTACACTTGAATGGAAGAGCAAAGTAAGAGAAACACAATGCAATAAATGAATCTGAATTCGAATTACCATAGCCACAATAGCGAAGATTACAAGTTGGATCAAGAAGAAGCTCTCAAACATACGCTGTCTTCTCAGTTTCCCATAAAAAGATCATGTTCAAACTTACAAAATTGACTTTTATAGTTTAGGTCTTTACAAATGGCTTTTCCGGCCAAAAGCTCCCAAACTTCTAACTAGATCTCTTATATACATTTGCTTCGAGAAAAATAATCATAAATTCTTTTACAAGTTCTCGGCTCAGAGAAGCTCTTTGACAAAAGGTCAAGATTTCCAAAAAAATGTAGATTCTATCTTTGGAAACTGCAGCTTTGTCACTTCGTCCGCCAAACACTCCCCCATTCCTTATCCTTGCACGTCCTCGTGTATGTTCAGAGCTTTGGTCGTTGATGGGGCTCCAAGGAAGCAAGTGTTGCTAAAAAACTCGGTGTTTGAAGGACAGCTTCCAAGGCTTCTTGATGCTTTCTAAAAGGATTTTCACTTAAAGTGTGCTGGTATGCTACGTATTGTGCCTTGAGGTCCTTCACCATAGGATGAAAAATCCTTGAGTCGATTTCGAAGAAACCTGTGACAAAGGCCTCTTCAAATGTGTGCAAGTAATGTGAAGGTGGGTACATTAGCCTTGAGTACATTGCCATCAGAATATGTCATGGCAGTGAATCTTGGAGATTCCAACAGATCCCTCTATGCCCTTCAAAGAACAGATTCCATGGATGATCGTCGCCTTCAGTGTCTTTGAACACCTGGATGCAGGTGATGATCATCCGGGCTATCTTTACTAGCATCTGACAGGCCACGTCGGGGACATCCCGCAGCAAGGTGATTGTGGAATTCAGGGTGTTGACCACATAGGATACTGTAGGAGGATGCTGCACTGTGAGGACCGAGTAGTTCAGCTTTTGCTGCCTTGAGTCTTTCCATGTGGCAAAGTCCTTCCACGTGTGTCTTCTAGGGACTGGGCAGAAAGTAGGATCTATTTGAATGTGCTGAGGAGCGATGTGGTAGTTGGTTAGATCCTGTGGCTGCTTGTCCAACCACTTCTGCCTCCACTTTGGGTGAGCTTCAATGAGAGCCTGAGCTTCTTTAGCTGTCAGTGCTACACCTTCGTAATCTCCATCTTTGTTTCGTGGAAGGGTCGATCACATCTTCTCCTTCCATAGCATTGCTTCGTGGCATATCAAGGGAAAAGGTAGGTACTCATGGTTAAACCCCTTCACCTGCTCTTCTGGCTGTAAGAATGCCAGGGCGGCTAACTCCATTATCTTCTTTTCATACATCATGTACTCTTTTGTTGGTCCCTCTGGCATGTCCTTCATGCTTTCAGTGAGCTCATCTCTAATATCTAGATCTGCCTCTGCTGACCCTTGCTCTTGTTCTCCATGGTGTGATGTTTCAGGCAAGTCAGGCATTTCTTGTCCTGAAAGCAATCGCGGCTACACTTGGGCTGCCTCTGTTCTGATTTGCTGTTGAGAAATCAGGTTTTCTTTTTCTTTTAGCACTGTGTCGCTAATCTATTTTTGAGTCTCTAACTCGGCCCTTGATTGTGCGAGTTGCTGCTCCAGCTCTTTTACCCTTTGCTCGTTGGCCGCCGTCTGGGCCATCATTCTCGATAAGCGCAACTGCCTCTGAAGTCTTTCTTACTCTAGCTCCCCTTTCAGTGGCGCTAGGGTGTTCACTACTGTGGAATTGTCTGATGTGGAGACCAATGCTCCAGCAAGTTCCTGGTTTGCCATCAAGGTTGTCAGAGTACTTTTGACAGTGATGTATGAACTAATAATTCTCTGAAACCTTGCGCTTTCGTAAGCAAGCTGCTCCGTTGTTTTATGTACCTTTGCTGTCAATTCTTGGCATTCTTTTTCCTTAGTGGTCAACTCCCATCTGACGTCCACTAGATCTCTGATCAAAGATTGAGCCTGTTGTCACTTATTGTCTCTTTCCTGCGTTGTGAGCTGCAGTTATGTCCGCAGGCTTTCTAACTCCTCTTGCCCAGATGCTTGCTTTTGTTGAGCCTCATGTACCTACTTTTCTTTTTCTCTCAGCACCACGTGCTGGCATTGGAATTGTCTTTCTAATTCCTGTATGGTTTTCCTATAGTCAAAATCAACAATATCCTGACAGGCTTCTTGGTATCCTATTGCTTCTGTAGGAGGCATAGACTCTTTTTGTGAGGATGAAGGAGGAGGAGGTGGTGGTTTTTTGGTTGATGGAGAAGGAGGAGGAGGAGGAGATTTCGGTGAGGGAGGAGGTGGTGATTTAGGCGAGGGAGGAGGTGGTGATTTCTCCGCTTCTTGTACACGCCTCTTCTTCGATGCATCTTCCCTTGGCTGTGAAGAAGAACCTTCCGCTTTTCTTTTCTTTAAAATCTTTATGATCCTTTGGCGAGTTAAATCCACCGCCCGTCGTGCTTCCACATTCCTCTCTCTTTGAGTTTTCTTTAATTGCTATGCTTGGTTTGTATCATTAGCCGCTTCTTTTTCCTTTGTTCCTTCACTGGACTGCAAAGAAATGTCCACTTCTGCAGCCTTTTGTTCCAATTCTAACCTTTGCTTTTTAGCCCGTATGCGAGCTGCATTTTCTATTCTTTCTTGTATTTCCTTCTCGAACCTTCGTTTCTCTGTTTGTTGTGTTGCAGCAGCACTCACTTTTCTGTCAGCCCGCAAGTTGGTCCTTCTTTCCTCAACTCTTTGTTGGGCCTCTGCATATGCTTTTTGAAGGTCAGACTGTGGCACTGTACTTCTTTCCCTCTTTCTTTTCTCAAGTGGTGTGCTGGTGTCTTCCTCCTCTCTTTCTTCAAACTCAGACGGTCCTTTGTCTTTGGACCCTTGAGAGTTTCCCTCTTCTTCAGTCTTCGTTTTTTGCTTTTCGCGCTTGTTCTTCTTGTTGTTTTTCCATGATTTAGTTTTGATAAACCGGCCATTGAACTTGTCTTTGACACAATCGTCAGCTTTTACAAGCCTTAGATATCCCGTTTTTTCATTGACAAGAGGCATGGGTTTATGCTTATTTGCTCTTGCTTTCCTTGTTCTCTTTGATTTATACCGCTCTTGTCGACTAGGTTTTTGGTTAGGAAACTCGTAAAACCTGTCCGGTCTCGACTTATACTTGTTATTTGTCTCTGATCCACTTGATCTTTCATCATCAGCATCTATCATTTGGATTTCATCACCCAGTGATGGAAGGTCATTTTTTTAGTGAATCTGTGAATTCCTCCTCTGTTAGATTCCTATTATCCACTACAAATATCTCATCAACTATTATTTTACACTCAGTCTCTCGTAGTGGTTCTTCTTGTTCTTCGCTCTCTGATCCTGACTCACGGATGACGCTAACCATTTGCAACGTCACTAGGTCGTATCCTTCATCGTCACAAAATTTTGTAGGCTTGCATTTGTTAACACATACGTCCAAGGTCGACAATATTTGAGTCCACCTAAATGGCTCAAATAAATGTTCAAGGAAAGGTTCTGGAAGATAAGCCTCGTCTTCTACTTACCTTTCCAACACACATTCCTCTTTGATTAAGTCTCCACATTCAGATGCTCCACACATCCAAACATGTGATTTCGTTTGTAACCACGCAGGTATTTCCTTTCCGTTCACTGTGGTTGAATAAAATTCTTGCACTAGTGTTTTTGCAATGTCTCTATAGCTGTGATCTTTCATGTTGATTTTCATTATTAGCTCCTCATGCCTGAGGTAAATTTGGTCATACCCCCAATCTTGTATCATTTTGAGTTGACGCATAAAAGGTTGCCCCAAAATAATGTCAAAGTTGTTCGTTTTCCCAAAATCTACCGTGGCAAAGGTGTGCTCATAGTTAATTCCACACGAAGTTACAACTATTTGGTCCAGGATTCCCAATGGTCTCTCTACATACCCATCTGCGAGTTGCAGTTTCATTCTCGTCTTTTTGAGAGCTGGATGACCCCATTTCTCCCAGACTTTCTTTGTGGCAATCGCAACTCCCGCTCCACTGTCTAGGATATCTATCGTCTTTATATCCTGATATTCGACAGGTAAGGTTGTATTACCTTCCTCGACTTCACAGTAATCTCGGACCTTGTTTATGGGCACAGGTTGGGCTTTGGGTTGAACTTCTCGTTTGTTTTCTTCTACCATAGGGTTTGTCTGAAGAGGAATCTTTATTCCTTTGTTCTCCAAATGTTTCCCCATGTCTTCCCATAAGTGTGGTCTGACTCTCAAGAGTTCTAACAGGGTGATTGTGCATGTTACAGGTGTCGATAGCATGTCTTGAAGACTTTTTGAGTCAATCACTTGTGGAATAGTTCTCATCTGGGATGGAACTAATTTTATCTCCGATTTTTTCTCGTGTTCACCTATAAATGAAGGCAGGGTTTTCAGGGATTGAGCTTTTCTTTCCATCGAAACCTCCATTCCTGCATCTCCATACAACGATTGTATATCTCCTGGATAAAATTCGTTATCCATGTTAACCTCAGGAATTGGTGCAGACTGTAGCGTCGCGCTTCCGTTCTTTCTATTTTTGATAGTTTCCCATAAGTGTTGTGGCCATGGTTCTTCCACTTCTGGAATTGGAATTATAGTCATTGACTTAGCATCATTAGTGGTGTTCGATACCACTCGGTGATCCAATGACACTATCATTTTAGGCATGGGTTCGTTTACATGTTCTGATTCATCGACCTTTAGTTTTTCTCGCTCTTTGTGAATCAACACTTCTTGTTCTGGGTTTCTAATCGCATTAGGTTCCATCAATGCCTGAGCTGCTTCAGTGAGGTATTTAAACATTTAGAAACGCTTTGTTTCCACTTCCGGTTGAGGATAAGTCAACCATCTTTGCTCTAGGGTTTGGTTTGTTTTTAGCCTCGCTTCATACGCTTGTAATAGAGCATCTAAAGGCTCTAGCACTTTCTCGACCAAGACTGATCCCCCTGAGGATGCTTTCCTCAGCTTGTTGTTGTCCTCAGTAGTTTTACTATCTCTCTCTTGTTTCAATTTCTCTTTCATTTCATGTAATTCATTTTGCATGGCAGTTTGGGTTTTTATCCTTCTTGTTTTCATTCTGTCTTGTTTCGCTTTCCAGGATTTCCGTTGTGTTCTCACAGATAAACTCTCGTTTTTAGTGGGTATTGGCAACTCGACCTTTTCTTCTAATGGCTTGTTTTTCTCTAAGTCCTTGGCTTGGGCTCTTGTTACTGAATTGATTTGGATCATGAGTTCGGTTTCTAATCCACTGCTTGCACTTGGTAACACCCCCACAATATTTATAGTTGCTTTTCCCTTGTTGTCCTAATATGATATAATCATCTTAATAACACATCCAACAAAGAATATTTTATTAAGAAAGGATTTTTTAGTATACATAGGCCTAATCTTTAATTTATTAAGAAAATAGATTAATTTAGCCTTGCTAATTAAGAAGGATTAGTTTAATTACCCTTTTAATTTAATCAACTAGAGCTTAATCTCTAGTGATTTCTGCATAGCGTTCTCTCTAGATGAGAGAGAGTGTGTCAAGGCTCCGAGTCTAAATTTTTATGAAGGGAAGGGGGTCTTTTTATGGTTTTTCTGGGCCCCGGGCAGTTCTTGGCAGGTTTTGACACCCCAAGCAAGCCCCCAGCTTGAAGATGGCACCAACTGCTACTAAATCAGTCTCTAGCAAGTTCCCCCCAGCTCCACACTGCCCCCATACCTTCCAGAATCGATTTTGGTTGATTCTGTTGATTTCTAATGATGAAAATTGGAATATCAGTTAATTCTAGAACCTTAGGATAAGAAAGTCTTTGTTAATAATTATTACTGAAACCATCCAATTTTTATTAACTAATTGAATTCCTAGTGTAACCTTCCATTTATCGGATTCTGATTCTGAAAATTACTAACCATAGTAAAGTTCTGCTTATGATTCCAAAAATACCAATATTAGCCATGATTGAATCCTTCAACAGTGGCTTTCAAGTTAATTTTACAAGCTTTGTACAATTTTTAAGGTTTCGAAAACTAGAAACCTTACAAACAATATCCACGTCCTTGCTTGCCACACTTAAAACACTTATGGTCCTTGCGGAAAGCTTCAAGCTCTTTAGGAGAGAGTTTGTTTTTGCCTTTGTAAACTCCCTTCTCCTTTGACCGATTGTTGTTGTTGTGGGAAGTGCCTTGGGAAGAATTTTGGGCATTGGTTTTCCCCTTTGCATCATTTTCATCTTTGTTTTCCATGGGCTTGACATTTCGTCTAGCCCCTTGCTGGAAATTGATGCATCAAGCAACCATGGTGTGATGGATTACATCGGTGATAGAACCAAGCCATTGAGAGTTGACATATTCAGCCATATCTTCAGGTAATCCCGCACAAAATTGTTGCTTTTTCTTGGCAAAGTCTATCTTTTGGAAGATAGTAGCCTTGAGATGTAAATCCCAAAACTTGTCTACATATTTGTGGATAGACTCATGAGACAGAAGCTTCAAACTGCACCATTCAGTGAGCACTTTGTCTTTTGCATAGCTTGCCATGATGGAATCTTGTAGAGTTTTCCATGTCTTTGAGGCTTCGTTGTTGCTTGACAAGCCGATTTTTGTAAGTGCATAGCTACATGGCATAGCTTGACTCTGTGAAGCCCTCGTCTCCAAAGGCCGCATCAAATTTCTGGATGAAAATCCAACACTTTGTCAATGGCACCAAAGGTGCCATCATAGGTGAGAAAATAGTTACTCTTTCCTCCCTCCTTGAACTTATTTAGCTTTTGTGACCTTCGCCATGCGGGGTATGATTTACGATAGCCTTCCCTCATGTATTCTCTAGGAGAATAGCCATAGCTTTTGTTGGAAGAAGAGGAGGAAGGTGAAGAAGAAGGAGAAGAGGGTGATCTCTTTCTTGCCCTTTTCTTCCTTTGTTTCCTCTCTTCCCTTTTAGAATGATGAGGAGAAGGATTGTGTGTTGATCTTTTCCTCTTGGAAGGAGTTGGCGATTGTCTAGACTGTCATCTTCATGGAGCCACATCTTGAGAGGAACTTAAACTTAAATGAGCACGCTCTCCTCTTGGAGAGTGTCATAATAACTAATATCTAATTCTCCTAAATGATTTTTTCATGTTAAACTGATCATTTAATATGGGGAAGTACTAGGGGAGAAAAAGCTAGAATATTGATTAAGTTGGTAGACCAGCCACAGTAGGGATCCAAAGGAGGGAAAATAGGGATCCAAAGGGGGGGCCATCTGCAAAAGAGCAATGTGCAACAATGGGCTTAAAATACCCTAAGGTTCATCCCATTAAGACTTCCAAAATGCTAAGGTTCCAAAATTCAAAGGTTGTGTCCAAAGGTCAAACACTAGGGAAATTGGATGCTTTGTGTGTGTCCCAAAAAGTCTTCACAAGTCCTACATAGGAGGGGGCGAGCCCTGGAAGTAGGGGATGAGAGAGAAACACACACACACACACACACACACACACACACACTCACAAGCTTCCTTTACACAAGGGGAAAGAGGGATACATGCTAGCTCCCTAGCCCAGATGCCCACAAGGTGTACTCAAATCCTATTGGATGGCCATGGAGGTGGACCAATGAGAATTAGGCTAGAGTAAATCTAGTTTAATTAATTTAAAAGCACTTAATAAAAGAACCAATAAGAATTAAGCTCTCTAGAAGACTATTGGACAGTCTCCCAAGGGGTCCAATGATCATTTAGTAGCTTAATGGCTTGCCTGATTCCTATTGGGTGGCCAGGAGGAAAAGGGGTCCAATGAGAGTTTAATTGCATTTATTAATTACCTAAAGCTCTCACAAAAGGGGAAAGGGCGACACATGACAGAAGGCTATCACTTATGCTCCTGAAATCCTATTGGCTAAGCCTGGGGAGGTCCAATGAGATGCTAGCAAGAGCAAATAGCAAGAGGGGTCGACCAAGAGAGAGAGGGGGCTAACTTTTCAACGCAATTTTCCACACACACTCACAGAAGCTCATGTGCAGAATAATAAGACTCTCTCTCTCTCTCTCTCTCTCTCTCTCTCTTCTCAAGCTTTAATGGAAAGCTTATCACCTACTCCCAGGGCTAACTTTGATTTTGCTAATGTTGATAACTTTGATTTTGCTAATGAGGAGGCTACTAATGATGCCCCGATGCTTGTTAACTATCTTGTTTCTAGGCTTCAACAAGCCATGGGCAATCCATCCCTCCAAAGTGAAGTGCAACGGAAGCTTCGTGCTCATGGGATTCTCCAAAATCACCACCATGACGAGAGAGTACCTAGGAAGCCTCCTTGTGAGACTTCCAAAAGAGGCCTCTCTCCGATTCGGGAAGAAGAATAGGATCCATACGAAGGGATCAAAAATTTTCTTCTTGATGATGAATCTTTTTCCCAAAGGAGAATTCAAGAGCCTCCACCAAAGGAACAATAAAGAAGTGAGTCTCCTGCCACTTTGGGGGAGATGGCTCCCCAAAGGCAGCCGGATAAACGCTCTCCATTACCTCCAAAACGTAGAAGACCATCACACACTTCTCCACACCATACTTCAAAGAGGGATGACCAAAAGCAAGAGAAGAAAAAGGCGAAAAAGAGGACACCCTCTTCTCCACTTTCTTCATCCTCTTCCTCTTGTGAAAGTGATGGTGCAGATAAACAAGATCAAGGCAAGAAAGAGGTCACCCTCTTCTCCATCTTCCTCAAATTCTTCATCTTCTGAAGAAAGTGATGGTGCAACTTTTGAACCATCAAAAAGAAGAGGCCATAGTAAATCCTATGCCGCATGGAAGAGGTTGTCCAAGCTCAAGAAGTTCAAAGAGTGAGGGAAGAGCATCTCTTTCCTTACCTATGATGGCACCTTTGGTGCTACGGACAAAGTCTTGGCCTTTATCCAACAGTTCAATGCGGCATTTGGAGATGAGGGCTTCACGGAGTCCTCTAAGCTAAGCCATGTAGCTATGCACTTTCAAAAATTCACCAGGCAATGATGGTCTAGCCTACGGGCCAACGGTGAAGCTCCACGAACATGGAAAGCTTTAAGAGCTTCCATTATGAAGCAATTTTGGCCACTAATTCCAAAGACAAAGTACTCACCAAATGGCGAAGCTTGAAGCTCTCTCCCTAAAAATCCATTCACAAATATGTAGACAAGTTTTGGGACCTACAACTCAAATCCACTGTCTTCAAAAAAGTTGGATTTTGGAGAGTAAAAGCAACAATTTTTTGCGGGCTTAACTGAAGAAATGGTGGAGTATGTCAACTCCCAAAGGCAACGCACCATATCGGTGGCTATGCACCATACTATGGTGGCTTCTTGAATCAATTTGCAAACAGGGGCTAAAAGAAATTCTAAGCCAACGGAAAACAAGGGTTCCAATGAGCCTAAGAGGAAGGACAATGTCCAAAAGTCTCCTAAGGGAAACTCCAACAAAGCCAAGGAGAAGGGAATTTACAAAGGCAAAAATAAACTCTCTCCTGCCAAGAGCTTGAGCATTATCGCAAGGATAACCGTTGTTTCAAGTGCAACGAGCAAGGGCATGCATACCACGCTTGTCCCCAAAAGAACACCCGCCATGAGCCTCCTAGAGCTACCTTGGTAGAAATCCAAGAGGAGGAAAATCACCACAAAGGATCTCCTCTGTGCCATGCTTGGGGAAAGGTAAGAGAACATGATGCTTTTATTCTCTTTGACCCTCGTTCTACTCACAATTTCTTATCCACAGAGTTGGCGACCAAGCTAGGCATACAAGCTTACGAGATGGAAGATGTCCTACCCCCAGATGGTGCTTTCAAGGGGCAAGAAGCTTCAGTCACTCCCTTAATCGGGAAATTGAGGCTCCATGTCCAAAGCTATGTGGACAAAGAGGACTTCTTTATCTCTCCTCTGAAGCACGAGGATGTAATCCTAGGGGCACCATGGTCTGCTTGCATGGCTGCCAATGTTAAATTCCCTGAAAGAAGAATCACTTTAGGTTCAAGGAAAAAGATATGTACATAGATGCCAAGCAAATGGGTAACACCATACTCATTGTACATACACAAGCTTTCAATAAGTCAGTAAAGAGCTCTATTTCTGTGTACATGATTTTTGTTAAAGGTTCTCAAAATGAACCTAATGTTTTAACAAAATAAAGTAAACACACTCACAAGGAATTAAATTTATCCAATTTTCTCAACGTTGAGATCTTGCAATCACCTTGACCCAAGAAGGCCATCCATTGAGTTCAAACTGAATGTGGGTATCAAAAGTGAGTATAGAGCCAAAATTTGGCCTTTAGACTAGAGAAATCGTTTAAATTGTGCTTGTGGTTCTATCAATTGTTCAAATTGGGGTGAAACTTGGCAAATGTGCTCTTAAAGACGGCTAGAACACTTGGAATTGACCAAAGTTTGGAAAAGTGGTCAAAAGCACGACTACAAGGAAAAATCACAATTTTTTCTTTAGATTTTACTAGAGATGAAATTTTTGGCTAAGTTTTATACCCAGAGCTCATCTTAGTGTGAGAATTACCACCATTGTGTTGAAAGTGCACTTTGACATTTTTCCATTCAAGAGTATGAGAAATTCACAGTTTTCTCTTGGAATTTAACTATCCCAAGTATTTTGAGTCAACATTTGCACCAGAGGAAGACCCCAAGGTAAGCAACACACCCATGGATTCAAACTTGTGCATGAAATTAAGCCAATTTCCATATGGTAAGTAGGCCGAGCGAAAGTGGGTTAAGTGAACCCCGAGTCCATCAAAATAGTCTAAACCTTAAGATTGTTGCAAGATTGGGTTGTTGTTGGGAGTATGTGGCATGCCTCTCAGAGAGAAGAAGTGAAAAATATCTCAAAAGGCCTCCAAGCAGGAGAAAATTGTGATTTTCTCCCACAGAGTATTAGGAGCAGGGTTTTTTTGGAAAACTTTGGTTCCACCTCCTGAAGTGAGCATTAGTGTGTCTTGAGGTTATAAAATTGTGCATAAATTCTTGTAATTGGCTAAATTTGTGTATACATTAGTTCCCATCTTGTCATAACTCCCTTAGTGCTCAAAGTTTTATGAAGTCTTGTACAGTAAGGAGATTAATGCACGAGAAGAGTTGAAGATTGATGCACGAGAAGAGTTGAGTCTTGTACAGGGAAGGAGACTGATGCACGAGAAGACTTGAAGTATGAAAAAAATTTCTCGGGATCCAAAGAGTTCCTAAATTGTTTATGTCCTTGAGATCAAGAGTTTGGTACCAGTTGAGTGTCAGACTGTTGAGAGATCACGTAAGTAGAGGATCTACTAAAGAGAGTGTCAATCAAGATAATCTAGAACACTTATCAACCATGCAAGAAGAAGTGCTCTCTCACACTTTTTTTGAGCTAGCTTTCAATGTCTTTATGGCCAAGAAAGCATTGGAATGAGCTATCAAAGTGAGGGAAATGGAGAGGGCACATCAGAAAAACCAAAAATTCCACCAACTGTACAACTATACTACCATTATACTAATATAAGGAAGCAAGAATCTACGTAGACATCCTTCATAAGTGTTATGTTTGCAAAGACTTGGGAAACCCTGAGTTTTGAGAGGAAGTTGAAGTTGTTGATAATGGAGACCTATGTATTAATGAGAGAGGGGTTTCCTATCTTAGGACTAATAATATGGATCTTGTAGATGCGTGGGAATGATCAAAACCAAAGATAAAGTCTATGAAGTAATCCAAAGACATCCACTAGAGAATGATCCAAGATCTAGATTCGTAGCCGTGAAGGAGATAAAAAGAGTGCTTTTAGATGATCCTACGGCGGGATTGTACAAGTTAATGACCAAAGAGGGGGAAAAATATGACATCAAGGAATATGTGAGCATGATCAAACTTACCGACATCAAGCAAATATACATGTATGTCTACTAGTTTGAAATTAAAAAAACAAACTATTTTGGTAGATAGCAAGGGGCATGAGTACAGGTTCACCAACTAGCCCTATGGTAAGCTCTTTTTCAAAACCAAATTTTCTTCAAAGTTTGTCATGGGAATTAATCCTTGTCCCTCATTCATGAAAGATTAGACATAATCCTTTGTAGATTAGCCCCTAATTGATCTTGTTCCATTGTCCCAAGCACTCTACTACACAAACTTTTACTTTTGTAGATACTCCTTTCTTTCTCAAACCCAAAATCCAATTGATTACTGGAAGTCATCATTTTGGACCCCCACATTGACAATCTTAACAACATTATCCAAAGAAACCCTTGAATTAGACTTTTTTGTTAAAATCCCTATTGAATAGAGTTGGCCTCATTTTCCTAGGACATTACCCTTGGGGTTTTTTTGTTTATAGCCTCACTTTATCCTGTGTCTCAAAATTTTGAACCCTAACTTTTTCTCACAAAAGTTTGTACACATACTTAATGGCTCTATGTACAATGTGTATAAGGGTTATCACCCTTGACATGGAAAACTCAACTTTCACTTTCATAGTTTGAAGTTTGAAAAGCCTATTCAAAGGCTTTGTAATATACCCTTGAAAGCACTTCAACTAACGTCATGAAGAAATTTCTACTCTGCCCAACCATGGTTAATTGTTGCAAACCCAAGGACCCACCTCTATATAAGCCAAACTATAGATTGTATTTCTTTGCCTTGATAAGACCTTGTTAGGTTTGAAACGCGTAGGCAAATGAGCCCTTGTAAATACAATACAATCTCAGTCTCTTTTTTCCAATCTTGACCCCCCCCCCCCCCCCCCCCCCCCCCCCCCCCCCCAAACCACAAAACCCCCACAAAAGTTTTGCACACGCTGAAATTTAATGTTTTTTAATAAGTTTCATGTTTGACATTGCAATAGCAAAAGATATATGTACGGCATTGCCCATTGATGCATCATATACACTTTGGCACATGTGTTATGTTATGTAGCTGAAAATAGAGTCTAATCTTAGAGAGAGATAGAAAATTGTGGATGATGGGTACTACTTAGAGAGTATTCTTTTCACATGCATTGCAGATTTCTGGCTTCGTACAATCATTGCATGTATGTGAGATACAAGATGGTTTGGTCTTGATTGTGTTACAGACGTGTCAAGAAGAGACAAGAAGAATCTCTTTTGTGGATCTTCAAATTGCTCTACATGACATGTCTATAGTTACAGAGTTAGAGCAGTCATGCTCTAACAAGGCAAAACATATTGATCATCTTAGGATAGAGATGCCTCCTACTATGGAGATGGACGATATGGAGTGTTTTTATATGATCATGCTAGAGGCTCATATGATTATGCCAAGACATGTGGATCTTGGAGTTGGTACAATTAGCATTAAGGTGTATTCCACAAATACATTGCAAAGGTTGCAATGAGCATTGATATGGATATCATGGATTGGCTGGTAGATATCATGCAGCTATCATCAACCTTGGAGAGTCTCATGTACAACCTTTTTGTGTCAAGTTGCAAGATTGTAGCTAGAGTGGGAGCATTTGTAGTTGTTTGGTGGACATAGTGAACTGACACGTAAAAGGAGGATATACACCAAACTTTGTTGTACTCGCTCTTTTTTTCAAAGAAGTGGTGTAATTCTATTTAGGAGGATTCTTCATTGTAATATATTCTGTCATTCTCTCTTAGCCTCTCTGAGCCTACACACCATGTAAGTGGCCTCATGGCCGTGGGAAAGTCCCCCTAGCTCTTAAGTCAAAACCCTTAGTTTTGAAAAACACACAATCATTATCTTTGAAAGAATTGACGTCCACTATGAGAGCTTTTTGCTACTACAAACTGTAATCCGCTTTTCTCCTTGTCTGGTAGTCAAAATTTGATTCCGATTATCACTTTGTGTTCCTTGTCTCTTGCTCTACAATGTAAGTGTAAACATTCTCAATTTTGATGTGGTTTGTGACGTCTTATTTGTGAGCTAATTGCATTGATGTAAACATTCTCAATTTTGATGTGGTTTGTGACGTCTTATTTGTGAGCTAATTGCATTGATGTGAGGTCTTCATTGGTTGTTTTTTAGAGATATCCCTCCCCAGGGATCTTTGCACAAAATATAAAATTTACACTTTTATACAATTTTCAATATACATCAGAGTTGCGGAAGCATTTCCATAAGGGAGGAGTTCTTAGCACCCGAACAAGCATGGAGTTTAGGCCATGAGCCGAACTGCATCTAGAGGTACCTAGCGACTAGTGCTACTCCTAAATGGGTGTTATGAATGAAATCGTACTCAAGAAAAATATAACATTGTGGAGGGTGAATATATGTGTACACCACATTGCGGGAAGAGAGAGAGACAGAGAATAGTGGAGGGTGAAATAGAGGGCACAGAGACATGAGGAGATGACAATAGAGAATCTTTGAATGCCCATCTAAATGGAACAGGAAACCATGTATTAATGCAATGACAAAATCTGGGTATACCATAACATCAAAATTTTTTATGATAAAACAACTAGCAGAGCATCAGACCCTGTGTAGGGATTGATTGGTACACCCATTCACTTCCGCTCTACTACGGACAGAGAGAATTTCACTTCATTGGAAGCAAGCCAGAATACCTCCAACCTACCTGAGCCATACATAGGTTGAGGTTGCTTTGCCTCCCTCCATGAACCTAAGATCTGAAAGGATCCCAAATACCAGCAGGTGGTAGGGTATCAACACCAACCATACCAGTTTAGGTTCCATGCCTCTTCGATGCCCAACACCGGGTATTTAGGCAAAGCCAAGGAAAGATCCCGATGCGTTAGCCATGTAGGTCATTCAACCCCCGATGCACTAACCGTGTAGATGAGCCTAACAAGAAGAAGACCTAGGCAACACCCTCGATCTAGCAAAGCCCCAGGTCAGCGACCCTTAAGTCTAAGGCTAAGCGATGTAGGTGATCCTAGTCTTGTAGCAACACTGCCATGAGAAACATAACACATGAGTCCAATCACAATAGCACTTCCTAGATGGACAAACAATTCTTTTTACAAACAGTTAGAGGGTCTCTACACTTATACATCTACCGTAAACCACCTTGATCACTT
>NC_140939.1:113201617-113229117 GCF_014529385.1 Adiantum capillus-veneris | reverse complement strand
TACCTTTTGTGAGTGTTACCATTCACCGAGCAAGGTTTTTCGAGCAAGTAAAAAAGCTGAGCAAGACCTTCACTTCACACACACACACACACACCCACATTTTTGCTCACACTCATCATTTTGTAACCATTGATTGTAATAAATGTCTTTCCGACATTAATTTTGATTTGAGCCATTCATTAAGTAACGGGACTCAATTGAGTTTCCAGCTTGTAATTCCGAAGTAATTTCACTTGCTGATGTAATTAGTTAGAGATGTTCTCACCTCCAAGGCTGAGGTATATAAGCCAAAGTTTTTGTAACCTAAGGGATTCAGATTATTAATCAAAGTGAGTTTTTGAGCGCCGTGACTGTGTCTGAGAGAGTGTGTGTGAGAGAGAGTCTTATCTACTTGCTACGCGAGCTACGGAGCCGCCATTGGAGAAGCGACACCGCCATTGTGTTAGCAACGGCGAGAGCTAGGCACTGATACCAAGAGTGCTCGCTATCAGCTTCTATGTGTGGTAAGTTCCTACGAGCTTCGGTGTGAGTTTTCTTCCAACTCGTGTGTCGGAATAGAGCGTGCAGCATATCTATAGAACCACAACGAGTAGAGCTACGCATTAGTACCATCGGGGTCAAGTTTCGGTCACCTGTATTTTTCGGCCTGTCTGCATACGCGTTTACCGCACGGAGTGATTATAGGTTGATTTTGCAGTTCAAGTCTTAAGGGTGTTGTTCTTACCTAGTGTATAGACTTCCCCTTGAGTTTGAGATCGATTCAATGATTCTAGATCCTGTTTCGTATAGCATTCGTTCGTAGTACGGATTTCAGTCACTTGCGTATTTTAGAACTTAGATTTGATTTCCTTAGTAGTGATTGTCATTAGAAGGTCGAGTAGGTGATTTGACACCCACCTAGTTGTTTCCATGCGCCTGCGGGTTAAGCTTCGTCCTCGTCTGACAAATTCTGTTGTTGGTTGAGTTCTCGCTATTTAGCTTCCGCTAGCGGCATAACCGCCTTAACATTTGGCGCCGCTGCCGGGGACGAGAGCCCTAAGTAGGTGACCTTAGACTAATCCTACGAGGTGAGTCGTATAAACTACTTTGTATACTTTAGTTAGAAAAGATCTAGGAGTGGTGGACTCCGAAGATCTCGAGAGATACTAGGAAGTGGGGTATTCTTGGGTCTTCCGTGTTGACAGTATTTTTAGTTTAGCTTAAATTGGTTTGTTGTTTTGTTGGTGTTGAGTAGTTGTTGATAGAAGAAGAATTTGCTAGTCCGTGAGTGGCAGTGGATCTCTTTAAAATCACAATTACCAAACCCATTTTATGATTAGGAATAGCTTAGGTAGGACTTCATTTGATCCTGATCTAGAGCTAATAATCATTGGAGTATTTGCTTGATATGGTTGATTGCATGTTAGATCACTAAACCGTCGAGTTAGTAGTGAAACTTGCAATAAACAAAAGTCAGAGAAATTTTCTGTGTATCTGGGAGTTGCTGAGCACTTGAGAAAGCTTTAGGAAGGATTCTGTGCCAAAAAACTGGAAATCTGCAACTTTAGACATCATACGCGTATGATGTCTAAATGACCAAACAGAGACCAAAACAGAAATTTTGACTTTACCAGAGTGTTCAAAAGGGGGGTTATACCCTAATTTCAACTTAAAACAAGAGCATTAACACTCAAAGAAACCCAAAAAGACAAGTCGGAGTCCAAGAAACGCAAAGAATAGGAAATTTTGGATTCAGATCTTGTTTTTACATTCAAACCTGACAAAAACACTTGAAACTCAATTATAAACATTGGAGAAGGCTTAAAACCAAAAATAGTCAAAATCTGGGACAAAAGACATCATACGCGTATAATGTCTTTTGGCACATCCACTGCTTATTTTTGATATCTGACCTGACAAGATTGTTACAAGCACTGTTGGAAGCATAAATATCAAGTTTTGACCCAAATTGATGAAAAAGACATCATACGCGTATAATGTCTTTTACCTAATTTTGGACATATTTTGATACTTTGCCAACACAGATCCATTGTAATAGCTGTCTAGAGGTTATATTTCAAGTTTCATCCCATTTGGATCACAATTGACCCAAAATAAGTCAAAAGCGGAAAATTGCCAAGAAAAGCCTAAATTAGCCATAACTTGCTCAAACAGAGTTCAAACTGAATTTTGTGAGTGGAAAGAGCATAAGGGGCCTACTGAGAGTGAGCATAACCAAAATAGTCTAAATCTGTGAAAAAAGACATCATACGCGTATAATGTCTTTTTCAGCATAACTGCAACAAAATTCTCACTTGATGAAACAGAAGTTGTCCAACTGACAAGATTAAACAATTGACCAAGTATCAATCAGTTTGGATCAATTCTGACCACAAAAACTTGGGGAAAACAAATTGCCGAGACGGAAAAGTTAAAGTCCTTTAGGGGAATTGATGAATTTGAGATCGGGCAGGAACCTCCAGAATAACCAACCAAAACAAGGGGAACCAGCAAGTGTCATATCAACCGAGGGAAGTGTAAACCAAAGTTGGGTGCAACCATTAGAGCCGATCTTTGAAGGAAGTGTCTCTGATACTTCTTCGGAGAGATCTTACGAGATTTTCACCGAACACTTGGAACACCTGAACCTGAACAACAAAAAAAATATGGCAGCAAGATCATCAAGCCCTTCCGCCACAATGAAGCTATTGTTCATAAAATATCAGTAAGACAATGAGCAAGGTGCCAAGATCTACAAGGATGGAATGGACCGCTATTGTGTGAAGATAGAAGATAGACCTAGTGAGTTCAAGGACTTAGTGCCTGTGAGCTATAGCGGAGATAGATATCTAGATGACGAGGGTACCATGTACTTGGTAGTCCTAAACCCTAACATTGTGGACAAGTGGGGATTGATGGGCACCAAAGCCAAAGTAGATGAAGAACTTGAGGAGAAAGCACCAATAATGAACTTCCCTGATGCGAGGTTAAGAAGAGAGAATGAAACTACAAGGATCAACACTGATAACATCTATGTGGGGCTATACAAATATAATAATGGGGAGCAAGATCTCTATTATAGATGTGAAGAACCCTACACCGGAGAGTTGACAGACCAAAAAAGACTTTATGTCTTTACCTACACAGAGGGATCGTAAGTGAAAATTGCCGCTTACGACAAGTATGGCAGGCAATACTCAACAATGGGCAAGAAAGAATTAGAAGGATATACATACTTTGGGGGACCACTACATCAGTATTATGTTACTTCTAGCTCACAAAGACCAGCACCAACAAATGGAGGGCAAAACCCAATGACGACAGGAGGACAAAGAACTCAGGCTGCTGACTCTTTCAGTCAACCTCAGTACTCGAAGCCCGGACCAATGGGATCATTACATTCCAGAGAGTCAATGGATACGAATCGAGGTAGTGCAGTTCCAATCCCCACGTATACCACTCCAGGTCCAAGGTTCGAAGCGGAACCATCACATTTACCTCCTAGTAGTAGATTCAGGGCAGGGGAACCGACAAGGGTAACCCATGAAGTCCATGATGCTAGAGAAAGCTTTAGCCGAGACACAGGAGCAATGAGATTGGTAGCAGACCATAGACGTATGAGACCATATCAAGTAGCGAAGTGTATGCCAAAGAAGTATGGTGGTTCGGGAGATCCGTATGCACATGTGTCACTCTTTAAGCAAGTCTTAAGAGCTGAGCAGATAACAGATTTCCATACACAATACGAGGGATTTGGTCTTACTCTAGAAGGTACGGCATTGACATGGTTTCAACCACTGAACATAGGGGGATTCCATGACATTGACCATTTGCTAAGAGAGTTTGCTGAGGAATTCTCAAAACGAGGGATTAAGCACAATACGGTCTCACAAATATATGCTTTTAAACAGAGAGAACACGAAAAAGTGAAGGAAGCTTCACTTCGCTTCAAACAATACATTAAGAGATGTCTAGTACGTGAACGACCACAAGATGACAGACTATCTATTCTCTTTATTGAGGGACTGAGGAACGACACTCTCAAGAAGGACTTGCACTTGAAAGCTTGTACAAGTTTCGAGCAAGTGACGAGAGAAGCATTGTACTTAGTGGATAACTGTACGGTTTATGGAGAGGTGTCAGCGGATACAGATTTCACATCCAGTAGCTCTTCCTCCGTAGCGAGCGAGACTACCACTAAAAAGAATGTTCAAACAACAACCATGCCAAATGTAGAGCAAATGATAGAAGATGCTCTAAAAAGGATGGCAGCATACCAAAAACCATTGCCAAAACCACTGAAATGGTGTGCTATTGAACAAAAATAGACAAACCATCCAATAGAGGAGTGCTATTACAACAAAGGGTATGTAAGGGAGCGTCAGTATGCACCTCCTGCTCAATTAGCACCACCTCAAGTACATCCAGTAGCTCGATACCCAACGGGAAATGTACCAGGACCTATGGGGATAGAAAGACCGCAACCGGTATTGGGACAACAACCACCTTTACCAGGAGCAAGACTAGTGGGCATTAGATATGCACCAACCTTAGAGAATCAGGAAGAACAAGCCTTAGTGCCTGTTCAAGCCTATTATGAAGAATCTGGTGCACACATGTCTCCAACTGTGTATTACCCACCAGAAGAACCCAAACAACCAGAACCATGGGGCATGATTGGGAATGTTGGAATACCAACAAGTACAAGTGCTTCTGATGAAGAGAGATACAATTTGGACGCAAGAACATTGATGTTCATAGCTCATGGAGGGTTAACAGGACAAAGACCATTCTATCCACAAAGGACGAATCAAATGGGACCAAGACCAGCACTAGGACCCTGTTACAAGTGTGGAGGTGACCATCTGATGAATGTTTGTCCACATACGGAAATCATTAGAATTAACGCTTATTGCACTGAGTGTGGGGTTACTCACTTCATTGAGGATTGTTCAAAGAATCCAAACAAAGTGCAAAAGACGACATTGAATATGCTAGAAACTATTCCTACCAGCAGTGGGTCTGAAAATGAAACTCTGATACCAACGCAAGTTGTTACTAGAGCTCAAGCTAAGAAAACCACTAGAGAACCTGAGAATGGAAAGTTAGCGACTGAAATGGTCAGTCAAGGACCGCGGAGTCAGAAAAACACATGGAAAGCTAGAAAAGCACGCATGAAGTTGAGAAAAGAACGTGAAGACGCTATTCTAGCTGAGGAACTAAAGCGAACTAAAGATAGATGAGAAAAACTTGAGAGTCAAAACGGGAAACGAGAGATGAGCCCGGAAAGAACGAAACAAAAGAGTATCAAAGAAACAACGAGCTTAAGCTCAGGGGGATCAGTGCTAGTCGACAAAGTACACGAACCATTGGACGCACTGATGAGAGCTTACGAAGCTAGGTTAAAGAACAACCAAACACAAGAACAGAGGTGGATGACATACCCAAACGCAGAATTGGAAAAGCAGAGACTTGAAATGTGCCAGAGAATGATCGAGACTGCACAAGCCTTATTAGAACCACCAAAAGAAACAATGAATTGTGGAACGGAAAACCCAATTCAACAAGAGACTATCGTTTCACGGGTAGCTGAAAAGACTCCCAGTGCACAAAAGCCTGAAAATACACACAAGGATGACCGCATAGTGTTGAACACAACCGATCAGGAGATAGAGAGTTTTCATCCAGTCATACATAGGTCTTACGGAAGAGATGAGGATTACAATGAATTTTGGAAACAAGTGAGAGAGGCAAACTTTGCAAACGAGCTAAGTTGCCAAGCTAATCAGACAAATTGGGAAAAGGACATCAGGAACCCTCCCATAGTGAAATTTGAGGCAGGGTCTCAAGTGGACTTGGATCTGCACTATCACTCTAGCTGAGCTTTTGAGGCTAAGACCACATATGTGGACCACTGTAGGAAAATGATTGGAGAAATTTGGGATAAAAGACCCAACATTGAGACTGCAAGAGGGTATACAAGAGCTGAGCAAACCACAAAAGAACGCTAAGCCTGTACCCTTAAACAAGGTCGGAGAGTATTGCGAAGGTGAAGAGGGGAATACAACCTTACCAGTTGAATTCCAAGGAGTAAACACGATGGCAATACTAGACAGCGGAGCTGGGGTAGCCATTGCTACAAAAGAAATCTGGAAAAAATGGGGGAAACCAGCAATAAGGAAGACTAGGTTGAAACTCCAATTAGCAGATGGACACATGGAGAAACCTATGGGGTTATTAGAGAAAGTTGTAGTGACTTCTTGCGGCATTGAATACGAACATACTTTTGCTGTTGTCGATTTTGGCAAGGAGAATAACTATGATATCATACTGGGAAGACCATTCATGAGACAGTTGAAAATGGTCCAGGATTGGGGCTATGATCACATATACCTGAGAAATATGGAAACCACTACACATGTGAACCTAAAAGACCATAGCTACAAAGATGTGAACCGAACACCGGTAGAGGAGTTTGATTCAGCTACTTTGGCGGGATCCGAATTTCCAGCTTGGTTAGGTAAGCCCAAGGAGTTATGGATGTGTGGAGCCTCGAAATGTGGAAGTCTGAGGCGAGAAGAATATGTATTAGAAAGGGCTATCGAAGACGAAGCTTATATAGGAGAACCCTTTCCAGAGGACACGCTTGAACCATTAGAATGGACACACATTCTAGCAACCCTAGATGTTTGTGCAATTCCGGATGGTCCCACAACAAAATTTTGCGACAAGGACGGGTACGACGTGGTTCCGTACTTCATGTTGAGAACTGTACTCGAAAAAGAAACTGAAAAGAACGATACACTGGAAAAGGAAGGTGAAGAGGAGGTGTTTCACGACATTCCCGATCATCCTGAGTGGGGAAATGAAGCAGACAACGAGTCAACGGACAATTCAAGCGGAAACGAAGAAACTATGACGGATATCCGATTTTATGATTTTCCGAACCAAACTAAACAACGCCAGAAACGCTATAGAGCAAAGAGAAAAACAAAGGGGGTTAGAACCAATCCGATGCCTAGAATAAGAGGAAAAAATCAATTCCTAATGCTAGTAAAGGCGAAAGATTGTGTTAAGGACAAGATTTCTGGAAGAATGAGAGGCAATGATCAAAAGAGCTTACGAAAAGACAAAAAAGGCTCAAGAAATGAAGTTCAAAGGAATGGAACAAAAACAGAAACAGAAAAATCAGAAAAGAACAAGCGCAACAGAGAACACACGGAGTCCAAGTTAGAACGTAGAAACAAGTACAGAGAGCTCAAGAAAACTCTGAAAGAAGTTTGGACGACAAAAATTGAGAGTGGAGAGGACGAAAACGCCAAAATCAAGAAAAACATGGATGTTCCCTCTCACTATAGGAAATTCACAATAGAGGATAGGAAGGTGGTATTAACCCCACCTATTCGAGAGAGGAAGGAGAACGAATCTTATGACGGACCGGAGGATGCAAAAAAAGTTGATTTAGTAGCTCTAGGTGAGCCACCTAGACCGGTCTACATAGCCACAGATTTGTCTCCAGGCGAGGAAGAGAGACTTTTGAGTCTTCTCAGAGAGTATAGGGAATATCCACGGATTTAGAGAAGATAAAGGTTATAGTGGATATGCCTAGACCAACCAATGCGAAACAAGTACAGAGCTTTATGGGACATTGCGGATATTATAGACGATTCATTTACATGTACGCTATAATAGGCCAACCACTTTACAGGCTAATAGTGAACTTTGAATGGACAGATGAGTGTGAGGAATCGTTCAAGAAATTGAAAGAGGCACTCATTACTGCTCCAGTCTTGAACTCACCAGATTGGGAGAAGATATTCCATGTGCATATAGATGCTTCGGCATATGCAATAGGATGCATTCTGGCTCAGCCAGAAGAAGGAAACATGGATTTTCCTATCTGTTACGCCAGTCGACAGCTCAACAATGCAGAGAAGAATTACACCACAACAGAGCGAGAAGGATTAGGAATGATATATGCTGTGAAGAAATTTCGGCATTATATTCTAGCCAACAAGTTGTGTTTTTTACGGATCACCAAGCCTTGCTCTACCTAGTGAATAAACCATGCAATACCGGGAGAATAGTGAGATGGTTCATTATCTTACTGGAATTCGACTTCAAGGTAGTAGTAAAGAAAGGAAAAACACATCTTAGAGCTGATCATCTTTCGCGATTGACGAATGGGGAAGACCCTATAGGAGTAGATGACGACATGCTAGACGCGTACTTGTTCAACATAGAAATGATACCGAAGTGGTCTCAAAATGTCGTTAACCTATTAACCTATGGAGGAGAGTTCCATAGAAGAGAATACAACCAGAAACATATTGCTATTCAGCAATCCAAGAATCTTCAATTGGTTGCAGGAAGGTTGTATCAATTGGGAAATGATCATGTTTTACGACTATGCATCAATCCTGAGGAATATAATATATATCTGCGCGAAGCACATGTTCAGGAATGTGCATTTCATTGTTCAAGAAGGAACACATATAGGAATTTGTTACAATTGGGAGTCTATTGGCCAGGAATGAAAGAAAGCGTACATGAATATGTCACTGTATGTATTATATGCTCATCGAAACCGCCAGCAGAGTATTCGACATTATATCAGATAACGATCGCTCCGGAATGGAGTCAGTATATTGTTGAATATCTCAAAAATAGAACTTTCCCAGAAGGAACATCAAAAGCTCGTCAGAAATCTGTAGAGACAGAAGCTAGAGATTACCCTTTCATAGGAGATCAACTCTATAAGAGAGGTAAAGACAACCAGCTTAGGATTTTCGCATCAGAGTCTGAGTATGTGATAATCCTGGAGCAAGCTCATGGAGGAGTAGGTGGAGGCCATTTCTCAGGTGATAAGACAACAAAACTTGTCTTATGTAACATTTAATGGCCTAAAATCTTATGTGTAGCGGAAATTAGCATGAACATAGTGAGCATTTCATTAGAGTTGATTCCTAATGAGAATTACAAGAGTGCTTGGGTGGAGAGAGCAACAAAAAGCATAACACCTAGTTAGATAGCATCGACAATACTTTCAAAAGAGAGAGCAATTAAGCTATTGACAACAGTTGAGGACCGGATTTGCATGGAGCCGGTCCCCCCTCCAAAAGGCTTTGTATTATGGTTTCTCCCATCAAGAGAGACATTGTACAATACAATTCTTTGTGTTCCTTCAAGACTAGCTAGTGCAATGAAGATGGAAGCTTCATACACCAAGCAAAACACTTAATCAAACACAACTTGAATTATCCCCGTTCTCAGACCCAAGACCTCACACACCTTCGAAGATGGTGAGAGCTAGCAGGGTATGAGAGTAGATTGAGAGGAAAAAGAAGTATCTTACGAGAAAGAAGTACATCTCCTCACATAATCACTCATATTAGCATAGCTTAGCTTAGTAATTAGCTTGGTAGAGAAGATGAGCATGCATTGAAGCTTGGCTCTTGGTTGGATTTGCATCCACATGCCAAGAGAGTGTTGATGTAGGCTTCTATCTCACAAGCTTGGAGTAGGTGATGAGCTCTCCATTAAAGCTTGGGAGGAGATAGAGTATTTTCCCTTCACACATGGTCAAGTGTGAGAGTGTGTGTGTCAATGCCAAGCAAAAATCAGCCCCCTCTCTCTCTTGGGCGAGCCCTAGCTGCTATGTTAGTCTGGCTTTTGCCTCATTGGACCTCCCCAGGTCAAGCCAATAGGGATTAAGCAGCATAAGTGATAGCCTTCTGACATGTGTCCCCCTTTCCCCTTTTGTGAGAGCTTTAGATAATTAAATAATTAAACTAAACTCTCATTGGACCCCTTTGCCTCCTGGCCAATAGGAATCAGGCAAGCCATGGGGCTCCTGAATGCTCATTGGACCCTTTGGGAGACTGCCCAATAGTCTTCTAGGACACTTAATTCTTATTGGTTCTTTTATTAAATGTTTTTAAATTAATTAAACTAGATTTACTCTAGCCTAATTCTCATTGGTCCACTTCAAGGGTCTTCCAATAGGAATTGGGCATACCTTGTGGGCATCTGGCCTAGGGAGCTGACATGTGTCCCTCATTCCCTTTGTGTAAAGGGAGCCTGTGTGTGTGTGTGTGGCTTTCTCTCTCATCCCCTAGCTTTGGGGCTCGCCCCCTCCCATGTAGGGATGTAGGAAGACTTTTTGGACACACACTAAGCATCCAATTTTCCCTAAGGTTGACCTTTGGACACAACCTTTGAATTTTGGAACCTTAGCATTTTGGAAGTCTTAATGGGCTGAACCTTAGGGTCTTTTTAGCCCGTTGTTTCACATGGCTCTTTTGCAGATGGCCCCCCCTTTGGATCCCTATTTTCCCTCCTTTGGATCCCTACTGTGGCCGGTCTGCTAACTTAACCAATATTCTAGCTTTTTCTCCCTTGGCACTTCCCCACATTAAATGATCAGTTTAATATGAGAAAATCATTTAGGAGAATTAGATATTGATTATTATGACATTACCTCTCTCTTGAAATCATAGTCGTCCTCGACTATGGTGTAGAGAAGATAAAGCATATGCATGAGTCCTTTTCTTAGCGGGTAGAGGATCCCTATGTTACCCTACGACATCATTCCATAATGGATGACTAGTCCATTTGGCGCTTGAGAGCCTGAGGCTGCCGCAAGCATGTCTGCACATTAGTCCTATCAGTCTTCCATAGTAGAGTGACAAGCTCTACTTGGTGTTTGGGAGACGTCGTCTCCACAAACTTGATCTAAGCATGCATACTACTTCATTTTTGTGCACAAATAAAGAAAAAGAGAGTCTTATAAGACAAAAATTTTTGTTCATTTTTAACATTTTGTACATTTGCTTACTCTTGGGAAGCATTGTAAGCATTGACAAGGTTTAGGTTATCCTTTAATTGTATGCCTTGCATCCATCTAGCATCTTCAAAAGGATAATTCTTAAACTTAATAAGATATCGTCGGATAGTCTTACCGCCTCTTAATACCTTGTCTTCATGTCGGAGAATGGACTCGGGCTGCAGCACCTCCTCGTGGTCCTCGATCTCCGGTGGGTCTTCAATAGTTGGTTCTTGAGGTGGCTCTCCTTTGTAAGGCTTTAAGAGGCTCACATGAAAAGCATTGTGTATGAGCCAATGATTGGGCAACTTAAGTTGATAGGCCATCTCATTGATTGGCCTAAGAATCTGGAAGGGACCATAGTACCTTTTTGCTAGTTTAGCATAGTACTTTTGGTGGCCCGTAGGATTCTTGCCCGTCGTGTGCCTTAATCGAGCCTTGGGAAACTTTAACAAGACCCAATCGTTTTCTTTAAAGGCTTGGGCTCTTCTGTGCTTGTCAGCAGCAGCCTTTTGCCTTTGCTGTGAGATAGAGATAGCATCCTTAATCTTTTGGAAAGATTCTTGTAGGTCTCGGCTATACTCATCTGCAGCGAAGATCTTCCCATGTACTTTAAGTAGCAAGGGACTTTTTGATCTTCCCTCAATTACCTCGAAAGGTGCTTTTCCTGTAGAAGTATGTACAGTGTTATTGTAAGCATACTCTACTAGGGTAAGTACTTCTCCCATTGGGATCTTTGATCTACTTCCGTTACATAGGCTTTTAGTAGATCAAGAATAGTTAGGTTAGCTATTTCACTTTGGCCATCAGTTTGTGGATGATAGGCCGAAGAGAAGTTTAGCCTTGTTCCTAAATTCTCAAAGAGACCCTTCCAGAAATTACTGGTCATTCTAGGATCTCTATCCGACACTATGGACATTGGCAAGCCATGGTACTTGAAAATTTGTGAAATGAAGAGGGTTGCCATTTGATGGGCTTTGATAGTCTTTTTGACAGGTATAAAATGAGCTTGTTTACTGAACCTGTCTACTATCGTCCATATTCCCGTATTCCCATGGATAGACTTAGGCAATCCAAAGATAAAATCCATGGATATGCTCTCCCACGGTGAATTAGGGATTGGCAAGGGTTGAAGCAATCCAAGTTGCTTCCCTCTATCAAATTTTGTCTTTTGACATACCACACATTTGGAAACATACTCATGTATGTTCACTTCCATGGTAGGCCAATAGAAATATGTTTCAATTCCCTTTAGGGTAGACTGAATCCCTCTATGCCCCGCATATGGGGGAGCATGAGATTCATACATTACTTTCTCACGTAGTGAGTTAGTAACGCATAGTCTATTGCCATAGAGAAGATAACCATCTTGTAAAGTAAATGGTTCTTCTTTCTTCCCTAATGCAAGGGCTGAAATCACATCTCTAAAATCGGGATCAATAGCATACTCATCTATCATTAAAGATAGATCATTGTGAGTTGCTATGGAAACCGCATTCACTCTCGGTCGTCTTGAGAGTGCATCGGCTACTTGATTATGCTTGCCAGCAATGTGAGCAATATGAAAATGAAATTGCGAAAGGAAATTTGCCCACCTCATTTGTTTGTCGGAGAGCTTGGTCTGCGTCATGAAGTACTTAAGACTTTGGTGATCGTTCGCAGAATGAAAGGAGTCCCCAATAAATAGTGCTTCCATGAGTCTAAGGCATGTAGAACTGCAAGGAGTTCTTTTTCGTATATGCCTAGAGCTTGCTCAACAGGGTCGAGCCTTCGACTCTCATAGCCTATGGCGTGCCCTTCTTGGAGCAAAACAGCCCCAAGGCAATCACCACAAGCATCACATTGGACCTCAAATGGTTTTGAGAGATCCGGTAGTGTAAGCACAGGTTGAGAGATAAGCTTTTCTTTAAGCTTTTCGAAAGCATTGTTCTCTTAGCAGACCACGTATACCTAACATTTTTCTTTGTTAGGTCATGTAATGGTCCCGCAATTTGTGAGAACTTTTCTATGAAGCGTCTATAGTATGCACACATACCTATAAAGCTTCTTAGTTCATGAAGATTCCTTGGTTTAGGCCATCCTTTTATTACCTCTAACTTGGATGGATCCATTTGGATTCCATCTTGAGAGATAATGTGACCTAAATATTGAATCTCTTGCAAGAAAAATTCACTTTTCTTTCGATTAACATAAAGTTTATTCTCTCTTAAAACTTGAAATATTACCTGGAGGTGTTGCTTGTGTTCCTCTAATGAATTAGAGTAGATGATAATATCATCAAAGAACACTCCAGTGAAGGTTCGATGAGGTCTGAACAGCTTCTCCATCAAGCGGTTAAATGTGGCTGGTGCATTAGTCAAGCCAAAAGGCATGACAATGTATTCGTAAAGACCAAATGTAGTACGAAATGCGGTCTTTACAATGTCTTGATCAACTATCCTTATTTGATGATAGCCACTTTTTAGGTCAATCCTACTGAAGTAGGTCGATCCTTGTAGCTTATCAAATAGGTCTTCTACCCGTGGAACGGGAAACCTATTCTTGATAGTGATCCTATTTAGTGCTCTATAGTCGACACACATACGATATGTGCCGTCTTTCTTTTGCACTAATAGCACAGGTGAGCAAAATGGAGATGAGCTAGGCCTAACCATGCCCTTCTCAATTAACTCATGCACTTGCCGCATAATCTCCTCTTGTTGAGCTTGAGAAACTCTATAAGGAGGTTTGTTAGGCGGTGAACTTCCTGGAAGAAGTTCAATTGCATGGTCGTCATTACCTCGTTTAGGAGGTAGCTCACAAGGGATGTCGTCAATAAAGACATCTTGAAACCCCTTGAGAAAATTGGATAACTCTAATTCCTTTTGGTTGCTTTTATTTTCTTTTGCTAAAGCATTAGGTTCATTTTGAGAATCTTTAACAAAAATCATGTACACGGAAATAGAGCTCTTTATTGACTTGTTGAAAGCTGGTGTATGTACAATGGGGATGGTGTTACCCATCTCCCTAGCATCTATATACATGTCCTTTTCCCTGAACTTAAAGGAGATTCTCCTTTCAGGAAATTTAACATGGGCAGCCAGACGGTCAAACCATGGTGCCCCTAGGATTACATCCTCATGCTTGAGAGGAGAGATAAAGAAATCCTCTTTGTCCACATAGCCTTGGACATGAAGCCTCAATTTCCCGATTAAGGGAGTGACTGAAGCTTCTTGCCCCTTGAAGGCACTGTCTGCGGGTAGGATATCTCCCATCTCGTAGGATTGTATGCCTAGCTTGGTGGCTAACTCCATAGATATAAAATTGTGAGTAGAACCAGGGTCAAAGAGAATAAAAGCATCATGTTCTCTTACCTTTCCCCAAGCATGGCATAGAGGAGATCCTTTGTGGTGAGTTTGGTGAATCTCCTCCTCTTGGATTTCAACCAAAGAAGCTCTAGGAGGATCTTGGCGGTTGTTCTTTTGGGGACAAGCGCGGTACGCATGCCCTTGTTCGCCGCACTTGAAACACCGGTTATCTTTACGATAACGCTCAAGCTCTTCAGGAGAGAGTTTATTCTTTCCTTTGTAAACTCCCTTCTCTTTAGCTTTGTTGGAATTGCCCTTAGGAGACTTTTGGACATTGTCCTTCCCCTTAGGCTCATTGGAACCTTTGTTTTCCGGGGGCTTATTATTTCTTTTACCCCCCGTTTGGAAATTGATTCGCGAGGCCACCATAGTATGGTGTATTACCGCCGATATGGTACGTGGCCTTTGGGAGTTGACATACTCCGCCATTTCTTCGGTTAAGCCCGCACAAAATTGTTGCTTTTGCTCTCCAAAATCCAACTTTTTGAAGACAGTGGCTTTGAGTTGTAGGTCCCAAAACTTGTCTACATATTTGTGGATGGATTCATTGGGAGAGAGCTTTAAGCTTCGCCATTCGGTGAGTACTTTGTCTTTGGCATCGGTGGCCAAAAACTGCTTCATAATGGAAGCTCTTAAAGCCTTCCATGTTCGTGGAGCTTCACCGTTGGCTCGTAGGCTAGACCACCATTGTCTGGCGGACTTTTGAAAGTGCATAGCTACATGGCGTAGCTTAGAGGACTCCGTGAAGCCCTCATCTCCAAACGCCGCATCGAATTGCTGGATAAAGGCCAAAACTTTGTCTGTAGCACCGAAGGTGCCATCATAGGTAAGGAAAGAGATGCTCTTCCCTCCCTCTTTGAATTTCTTCAATTGGACGACCTCTTCCATGCGGCATAGGATTTCCTATGGCCTCTTCTTTTTGATGGTTCAAAAGTTGCACCATCACTTTCTTCAGAAGATGAAGAATTTGAAGAAGGTGGAGAAGAGGGTGACCTCTTTCTCGCCTTTTTCTTGTCTTGATCTTTGTCGTCTTCACCATAGCTTTCATAAGAGGAAGAGGATAAAGAAGATGGAGAAGAGGGTGTCCTCTTTCTCGCCTTTTTCTTCTCTTGCTTTTTATCATCCCTCTTTGAATTATGGCGTGGAGAAGAGTGTGATGGTCTTCTCCGCTTTGGTGGTGATGGAGAGCGTTTAGCCCGCCGTCTTCGTGGAGCCATCTCCGCCGAGGTGGCGGGAGACTCGCTTCTTTCTCGTTCCTTCGGTGGAGGCTCTTGAGTTCTCCTTTGGGAAGGAGATGCATCATCAAGAAGTAAGTTCTTGAGCCCTTCATATGGATTCTCTTCTTCTTCCCGAATCGGAGAGAGACCTCTTTTGGTAGTCTCACAAGGAGGCTTCCTAGGTGTTCTCTCGTCATGGTGATGAGCTTGGAGAATCCCGTGAGCACGGAGCTGCCGTTGCACTTCACTTTGGAGAGATGGATTGCCCATGGCTTGTTGAAGCCTAGAAACAAGATAGTTAACAAGCATTGAAGCATCATTAGTAGCTTGCTCATGAGCAAAATCAAAGTTATCAACATTAATTTCACTCTCTTTACTATTGTCAGCCATTCTAACAACTTTTAGGTGTAAACTTTTTAGGTGTACTTTGGCACTTCAAGCCCTAGTTGCTACTCCTCTTTACCCCTTTAGAAAAAGCACTCAAGCTACTGTACCCGCGGCTCGAATACCATTAATTGCAAGGAATAGAAGAGAGGGTCTTTCGACACCAAAACAGCACCGGCTCCTGTCAAGCTTCTAATAGCTCAATAGTGGTTAAGCCGTAGGCAAGCCCCGTAGGACTCCACTATTAAGACCATAGCTCTCGACGGTGATGCCCCGTTAACTGCACAAAGGCAGGCGCACTGCAAGGCTGAAAAATCCCTATTCTACTTACTCACAGGCAATTAATAATACCAACCATTTGTAGCTAGCTTGAGGACCTCCCTTCTTGAGCAAGAAAAGAGAAACCTTGAGCTCTGATACCAATGTAACATTTAATGGCCTAAAATCTTATGTGTAGCGGAAATTAGCATGAACATAGTGGCATTTCATTAGAGTTGATTCCTAATGAGAATTACAAGAGTGCTTGGGTGGAGAGAGCAACAAAAAGCATAACACCTAGTTAGATAGCATCGACAATACTTTCAAAAGAGAGAGCAATTAAGCTATTGACAACAGTTGAGGACCGGATTTGCATGGAGCCGGTCCCCCCTCCAAAAGGCTTTGTATTATGGTTTCTCCCATCAAGAGAGACATTGTACAATACAATTCTTTGTGTTCCTTCAAGACTAGCTAGTGCAATGAAGATGGAAGCTTCATACACCAAGCAAAACACTTAATCAAACACAACTTGAATTATCCCCGTTCTCAGACCCAAGACCTCACACACCTTCGAAGATGGTGAGAGCTAGCAGGGTATGAGAGTAGATTGAGAGGAAAAAGAAGTATCTTACGAGAAAGAAGTACATCTCCTCACATAATCACTCATATTAGCATAGCTTAGCTTAGTAATTAGCTTGGTAGAGAAGATGAGCATGCATTGAAGCTTGGCTCTTGGTTGGATTTGCATCCACATGCCAAGAGAGTGTTGATGTAGGCTTCTATCTCACAAGCTTGGAGTAGGTGATGAGCTCTCCATTAAAGCTTGGGAGGAGATAGAGTATTTTCCCTTCACACATGGTCAAGTGTGAGAGTGTGTGTGTCAATGCCAAGCAAAAATCAGCCCCCTCTCTCTCTTGGGCGAGCCCTAGCTGCTATGTTAGTCTGGCTTTTGCCTCATTGGACCTCCCCAGGTCAAGCCAATAGGGATTAAGCAGCATAAGTGATAGCCTTCTGACATGTGTCCCCCTTTCCCCTTTTGTGAGAGCTTTAGATAATTAAATAATTAAACTAAACTCTCATTGGACCCCTTTGCCTCCTGGCCAATAGGAATCATGCAAGCCATGGGGCTCCTGAATGCTCATTGGACCCTTTGGGAGACTGCCCAATAGTCTTCTAGGACACTTAATTCTTATTGGGTTCTTTTATTAAATGTTTTTAAATTAATTAAACTAGATTTACTCTAGCCTAATTCTCATTGGTCCACTTCAAGGGTCTTCCAATAGGAATTGGGCATACCTTGTGGGCATCTGGCCTAGGGAGCTGACATGTGTCCCTCATTCCCTTTGTGTAAAGGGAGCCTGTGTGTGTGTGTGTGGCTTTCTCTCTCATCCCCTAGCTTTGGGGCTCGCCCCCTCCCATGTAGGGATGTAGGAAGACTTTTTGGACACACACTAAGCATCCAATTTTCCCTAAGGTTGACCTTTGGACACAACCTTTGAATTTTGGAACCTTAGCATTTTGGAAGTCTTAATGGGCTGAACCTTAGGGTCTTTTTAGCCCGTTGTTTCACATGGCTCTTTTGCAGATGGCCCCCCCTTTGGATCCCTATTTTCCCTCCTTTGGATCCCTACTGTGGCCGGTCTGCTAACTTAACCAATATTCTAGCTTTTTCTCCCTTGGCACTTCCCCACATTAAATGATCAGTTTAATATGAGAAAATCATTTAGGAGAATTAGATATTGATTATTATGACATCTTAGCTGCAGGAATATGGTGGCCAACATTACATATGGACGCTGAGGAATACGTTAAACGGTGTGATGACTGTCAGCGGACCAAAGTACCACTTAAAAGAGATGATATGCCGCTTAGACCAATGATGGGGACAAGAGCTTTTGCAAAATGGGGGATTGATTATGTCGGACCCATTTCACCTCCTGCATATAAGACTCATGCACAATACATCGTTGTGGCTACAGACTATCTAACAAAGTGGGTCGAAGCAAAGGCAACTCAAAAAGCAGATGCCAGGACCACGGCACAATTTCTATATGAATACGTCTTTGTACGATATGGATTGCCAATAGAAATTGTGAGTGATCGAGGCACACATTTTATAAATGAAGTGATAGAGATCCTTCTAGATGAATTCATGGTAATCCATAGGAAATCAGCCCCGTATCATCCACAAGCAAACGGACAAGCTGAAGCAACAAACAAAACCATATGCACGGTCCTTACGAAGATTGTATCTGAGTCGAGAACTGACTGGGACCAGAAGTTGCATTCAACATTATGGGCATATAGGGTAGCATATAAAACATCAATAGGAACGACCCCATATAACATGGTTTTTGGGCTAAATGCTATCTTACCAATAGAATTCTTGATTTCAACCTTAAGGCTGGCTAAGGATCTAGAGTGGACAGGGCACGAGCTTTCTGATAGAATAGATGACATGGAAAAGCTAGATGAGCTTCGCCTAAAAGCAGTAGCTTCTATCTACGCTCAAAAAAGGCGACAAAAGGAATTTTTTGATAAGCATGTGCGGACTAAAGAGTTTAAGGTTGAGGACTATGTCCTCGTTTACACTCTGAAACAGCATGCTAAGAAGCTTAAAAAGCAAGGGATGGGACCTCTGGTGATTAAAGATCTATCACCAAGTGGAGCCGTCAAGCTTGCTACATTAGACGGAGAAGAAATGCCCAATTGGATTAGTGGATGCAGAGTGAAAAAGTATCTTTTGCCGCTAACCCAAGACATGCTTCTCAAAATACATCAAGAAGAGCTGCGTGTCTAGAAAAAGAAAAAGATTGTGGAGGAAGCGCAAGCCGAGGCGAAGGAAACAATGGAGAAAAGAAGACTACTGCATCAGAAACAGCGCAATGAAGGAGCAATACGAATAAACGCAGTCAGTATAACAGAAATGGATAATGACAAAGAAGAACCCATCATTGAATGCAAAGTAGGAACCAACCAAATCAAAGCCAGAGCACTATTGGATTCAGGAGCTCAAGCTAACCTACTTTCACTCAGTTTGTATAGACAATTGACAAATGACACTAAACTAAAAACTGCCAAGCACGAGTTAAAGAGTTACTCTGAGAATTTAATCAAAACTGTCGGATGCACAGTTTTACATATACAGATTAACCAATATGTGTGTCCTCATATGTTTTACGTGGTTGAAGACCAAGCTACACAACACCCATTATTGCTAGGACAACCATGGCAGAAACAATACAATGCAATGATTGACTGGAGTTCTAAATCAATGCTTATCAAATACGAAGGTGAAAGTCAATCAGTTAAGTTCACCAAAGGAGAAGAGCCAACTCCAAAGGACGAATCCAATGACAAAGATAAACAACAACCAGAGAAAAAGAAGAAGCAATGGCAACCAAAAGTTTCTATACAACCGGATTACTCTTCGACGAGGAATTCTCAACAGTGGATAAGGAAGACAAGCAATAATATAACAGCTCAACCTTGGGAAAAAACGGAGTCAAAGTTGGTATGGAGACCAAAAAAGGTTGTGCCAGAGAACACAAAGGTGGAAAACAGAGTCTTCAATACCAGACAACAGAGTGATTCCAGACAATCAAGGACAGTGAAACAGATCTGGATTCCAAAGAAGTTCATGACGGCACAAAGCTATAGCAAGCAAATTTGGATCCCAAAGATTTGTAAGCAGGAACTCCCTTCAATACAATCAACGGAAACTCCTAGGTATTTCAAGTCGAGGAAATCAACACAAAGAACAAAGCAGGTTTGGGTCGCAAAGAGTTTGTGGCAAGCACAAGTGAAGCAGAAGCAGATTTGGATTGTGAAAAAGAACAACAAGGTAAAGAAGAATCCATCGACTGATTCTACTACCGAAGTATCACCAACCCAAAAGTATCACCAACCCAAAACCCGACCACCAATCCTTCAATCAAACAAAGAGCAGCTTTATTGGAAAGACTGTTGTATCATCGCTCTGCAATTGCATTGGGAACTTATGACCAAAACAACTACAATGCTTCGCCCACAGACACTTCATAGTCGTCCGGGAGGACTCAGACTAGGAGGGGGGGAGGTATACAGGAGTTACAAAGCAGCTACAAGCGCCAAAAACAAAGAAAAACAAAAATTATATTACAAGGGCAGTGTCTTACATGATTTTGCAATTTTTATGTTTGATTGTGGATATTGATAATATTTATGCCCTTATATACCTTTTTTTGCAACAAGAAGAGATCAAATGATGAATTTGGGTCTCTAGACGTGTAAATATCACTAAATAAGAGTGTTTTTGGAGCAAAAAAAGTAAAAAAAGGTGGTAATCCAAGTCCAGAAATCACAAATAAGTGTATATTCATATACACAGGGTTACCAGCTATTTATCGTGTATGTTTGGAATTTTTTGGCTTCAATTTGCTATTTTTCTTTATTTTTTATGATTTTCTTAATAAAAGTAAAAGAAAAATAAAAAAGCAGGTGAAATGAGATCGGAAAAAAGAAAAGAATAGACGGTGATGGTCCTAATGACAAGGGCAATCCATGGTAAAAATTGGGTACAATTCTGAAAAAAGTTGCGGAAAGCCCGAAATGACAGAATTTTGGCAAAGTGGACAGATTTCTCAGAAACAGGTCAAACGGAGTCCAAATTGAGAAATTTCAAATCCTAAAGTGCATTTCATGACGAGATAGGAGCACATGTCAAATTTGGTAACAAGTGATCCGGGAAGTCCGAAGTTAAGTATTTTTCATTTCACTTTCAAGCTCATTTCCACTATTACCTTCTTGGAGAGAGCAAAGAGCACACAGGAGCATCCGACCTTCTACCGCCTTCTACGACTGCTACGAGAGCTCAGAGGACACCAGACATGAGAGGTAGACTCGTGGCCATAAGCTTTTGATGCTTATCGTTAACTTTTGTCGCGAAAACTGACCAAAACCAAGAAACAAGAGCAGATGGGGAATGGGGAAGAACGCTAGGTAGGGGCACAACCGCCTAACCAAACCTTGCAAGAACTTAGAGGTGGGTTACCCTAGCATAGAAGATGGGTTTCTAACACTCAAAGCTCGAGAAAGAACGACTTGAAAAACCCTAGGTCAACAGAGCCTGCAAGAGGCAAACAGGAAAAAGTTGTCCAAACGACACAAAACTTCTCAGGAAGCTTAACAACATCGAGGGCAAGGCAACCATGGAGTATCTCCGGGTTTGGATCACCAAAAGTAGGTCGGAACAACCGATTCGGCTGCGGACACACAAAGCGTCATTTTGGCATAACGGCTAAAATTGACGACCAAATGACATGAAACTTCACAAGCAGCTTCAAATATACATGGATGACTTATGTTTGCAAGCAAAACCCAAAAGAAAGCTGATTCACTTACCGATGGTGAAAAAGACGCTTTCGGGCAACCAAATGGAGAAAGATGGAGAACGGGGAGCCAAAGTCAAGTTCAACCAAATAGGTGGCTTCACAACATATCCAATGAGCTGGAAATGCAACTCTCGAGAAGAAAAGTTGAAGAAATTCAACTCCAAGGAAAAAAGACGACTTCGGAGACTGAAATGCCTATAAGGGGGATTTTTAGCTAAACTAATGACTTTTTAAGTTGAAAACTAGTTAGCAGGGCTTAGGGCACTAGCACAAAGCATTCTTTGCACAAAAAGACCAACATTTCAAGAAAAGACATCATACGCGTATGATGTCTCACAGCATGATTTTCACATCCATTTCAACATTTGAGTGCATAGACTCATTCCACATGTTAATCACATCCTATGAACCAAGTATCATGAGAATTGGAGTTAGAAAACCCAAGGAAAACCAAAAAGACGCAAAGTAGGCCATAAAATTGATTTTTGGTCCTAATTTTGTCAAAATAACTCCAAACTCATTGAAACTTTGTAGGATTGTTGATTAACACATCTATAAGCTATCTGGAACCAAAAAGCATCATTTTGACACAAAAGACATCATACGCGTATGATGTCAATTTGCACTTACAGAGCCAAAACTGCTCATTTGACATCATACATCCATTATATATATCTAATACATGCTACATATGAAGTTTGTAACCATTTGGTCAAGTGGATCACCCCATTAGCCCAATTGAGGGAAAATCCTTCATCCAAAGCCTATTTTAGCCCAAATTCAACATACTCAAGTCCAAACCAAGATTTGAGTAGAGACAGTCCTTCACTAGTACATGGGGAGTCCACAGAATCAATCCCATGAAAAATTGATGAAAAAGACATCATACGCGTATTCCATTTTTAGCCCAAAATCTATCCAAAATTCATAAATCCACTGAATAAGCCTATCTAAAGCCATATCCAAGCTTATAGAGAAATTTGGTCCAAAAATACACTAAAAGACATCATACGCGTATGATGTCTCACTATGTGATTTTGGCACCTCAGGGCTTCAACCACCAAACAGAAGTGATCTACATGCCATTTGAAGGTGAACCACCAAGTTTTATCCAATTTGGATCATAAAATCCAATTCCCTTTCAAAATTTTGCCAAGAGCCTGATCTGGACTAAACTGGCCAAAAACTTGACCAAATGGGATCCAAACTCAAATCCAAGCATATGATACTCATGTATACACTATGAGCTACAAGCACAACCAATATGAAGTCATTTTGACACAAAAGAAATCATACGCGTATGATGTCTCCAGCATGATTCTGAGCCCAGTTTGCATATTTTTTCACCTACCCTGCATCCTTAGGCCCTGAATAGCTCATGTTTCAATTTTCAAGTCATTTGAATAGTTAAAAGCTTCATTTCGGCTTTCAGTACTAAAAAGACGCTAACTTCTGAAATTGGAGTTACAGGATCCATGGATTCCGCCAAGTTATCGGCAACGAAGAGAAAAAGACCGACAATCAAAGATGCTCTTGCAGAAGCGGAACCCTTTGACATTCCAGCAGAAACCCTCAAGCCAACCAAAACTTGGGTGGAGGAAGCAGTACTGGAACAAGAGGGAATAAAGATCTACCAAGGGACTTTCAGAGATCCTCAAGGGCAAGCGGTGGATATACCGATGATCCCACAAGAATTGGTGGATTATAGCAGGTCAGAGAACATCAGCAGGTACCTGGAAAGGGCAAACTTGCACAGATTCTTCACCTCGAGACCATCAGGTGTAGATACAAGAAGAGTGTATGAGTTGGCAACCTCCATTCAGAAGGATGGGAAAGCCACATTGACAGTAATAGATGGAGAGAAAGTAGAGGTACAGATCACTCCACAGCTCATTGCAGATGCATTGAAGCTGAACAACAAAGGGAGCTCTGTCAGGGAAAGAAGGGAGGCTATATAGGTTTATGGGTCAAAGAAACAGAATGCAACCTATGGAGATATGGCAGACCAAAAAGCGGCAACCCTTTGCCGACTGTACAACCAGTTTCTCCATATTTGCAGTAAAAGACCGCAAAAGTATACGACACCACCCCATGCCATTGCAACTACCATCACATGGGCATTGAAGAGCAATATGCCAAAAGAGGTGAATTACGCTCAACACATCCACGAGCAAGTAATTGCCATGCACAACGAGAAGCCAAAGTATATAGGAGGAGCTGAAGTTCTGACAAGAATAGCTTATGAAGCTATTGGAGCCAGAGACCAATGGCCAAAGGTTCCCTCCCAGAATGAGTGGCTTAGAGAAGCCGATGAGGAGGAAGAACAACCTGAAGTAGCCAAGAGGACGTCCACAAGAGCACGGAGGAAACTAGAAATAGTTTCAGAACTTGAAGAGAATGTGGATGAGCCGATTATGAAGAAAGCAAAGAAGAAGGTTGCTCCCAAGCAAACCAAAAGTCAGAAAGCGGCAAGAATGGAAAGACTGGTGGAGCAGTTTAGAGCGGAAAGAGCTCTAAAGGGGGACTTTGAAGAAAAGTGGGTGCCAGACCCCACTAAAGTCGGAACTAGCTCAGCCAGGCCACATGTTGATCAATATGATCAATATATTAGAGCTTCTGAGGAGTCAGAGGCTATACTAGAGCAGCAACCTGTCGAGCCATACACTGAAGAGGAAGTACAGCTTTTAAAAGCTGAGCTGAAAAAGCACGACAAGGGGGAGAAGAAAGTAGATGAGTCTACTGAACCTCAAGAGAAAGACGGGCAAGCAAACAAAGGGAAAGCCAAGATGACTGAGGACAATCAGCCCTCCTTTACTGATGTACCCAGCCCGAAGAAGACGGAAATCATTGTGGAAGAGACCACAGTAGAGATGGACACGGCTGGTATGGAAAAGCCGGAGGCCGGGACCAAGGAAACGGAGATAGATCCAATTCAGCAAAAGAAGAACGATTATGAGGATCTGGTAGCGATAGGGTACACTGAAGAAGAGGCCCTTGAGGCGGTATATGGGATCACCCTACAAAAACGAGATGATCGGAGAGGGACAGAGGAAAATACAAAGAGTACAAAAGAAAGTGATGAAAAACTGGACGAGCAGAACGTACTAGAAGAGCCGAAGCCAGTGGAGGTGGTGGCCAAAAAAGCTTTAGAGTTGACAGATGAAGATGAAAAAGACATGGACATGGTGAATGAACTGCTCAACAAGATCAAAGAAAGATCCAAGGCAAAAGAAGTGGAGATTGAGACAAGCAAACAAAGGGAAGCCGAGTTGCAGAGGAAATTAGAGGATGCTATGACTGAATCTGAAAGTCATAAAGCATCACTCTACGATGCGGAAAACGAGAGAGATGGCTTGATACTCCAGCTAGCCGAGGCTTCAAGAGAAGTAACAAGTGCACAGGAAGCAAGGGAGCGGATGGAAGACGACTTGGAGGCGGCTAAAGATGAGCTCATTGAGCTAAGGGAAAGAGTCGAGATCCAAGAAAGAACAATCACTAGACTCAGGACTACCCCTAGAGCTAGCAGAGCAGGAATCGAACAAGAGGGAGCTCTTGTACCAGCTCTGGAAGACCAGGTCTGAAGCTTACAAAGAGAGCTAAGATTAGAGCAAGTGCAAAGGTTGCACATTGCGGAGGGATCATTGGCAGTAGAGGAGAGGCTCACTTTAGAAAATCAAACACTAAGAACAGAGAATGAGACCCTCCGCAAACAGCTCCAAGATGTACAAGAGCAACAAAGAAGAGAGACAGAGACACCACAAGAAGGATCAAGTGGAGCAGCCATAGAGCTACCAGAAACTGGAGAGGCAACCACAATTGAAGATCCAGCCCCAGTTCAAGAGATGGCCTCAACTTCAGGAATCTCTGAAGAAGAAGAAAAAAGGCTCCATGACCAAATAGAAAAGTCAACAGAGGAGAGTGCCAAGGCGGAAATGGAATGGGAGAGGAGACTCCTAATCTCCATTAGACTTCGGGGATTAGACACAAAAGTGCTCCATGAAGAGTGGATGCAACCCAGCCTGCCTTTCCCTTTGATGAAGTTTGAAGTGATAAAAAAAAAAAAGAGAATAGAGGAGGAGCAGTATGTCGCTCTTTACGAAGGCGACATCACAAAAGAGGAACAATCAAAGAAGATTGTAGATTCGCAGCCTAGATGGAGGAAAGGTTGGCTGAACAAATACCCAGCCTACCTCATCTACTTGGTAGAGGCACCAAAGGAGATTAAGGAGGATGCAACCTTCTGCCCGGTGCCAAGAGTCAGAAGCTAGAAAGAGCATGGCAGGATTGCAGAAAAGAAGCCAAATTGGCTTAATTACCCAAGGATGCCAGGACCAAAGGCAGGAGAGAGAATAGGTAAAACCTACATGGTGAAAACCCTAACGGGCACCATCAAGCTCTTTACTGGCTCTCCTGAACTTTCGTGTCAGATGCTCAAGAAAATTTGCAGGACTCTCTTAGATTGCATTGAAGTGTTCGCGCCAGATAAAGCCACGACCTCGAGCCTACTATCGACGGCCGACACAGTGATTGATATGATGTATGACCTTTCATTGCAGCCTTCTCCAAAAGTGTTGCACCTCCTATACCAGACGATTATGTTTTTGCCTAGCTTCCACATGCAAACATTCGAAGAAGCTTTCTACACCGGCTTTTTTACCCACGAAAGCAAAATATTCGGCCCAACCTTGACCATCGGCAACCTGCGATACGAATCACATTTGCAGATGCTCAAGACGACAGGACTTTATTGACCAAGCATAAAGGTCATGTTAGGGACGACATGAACGCGGAGGGGGGGAGTGTTGAGCCAGCAGAGGATCACACCCACATTTTTGCTCACACTCATCATTTTGTAACCATTGATTGCAATAAATGTCTTTTCGACATTAATTTTGATTTGAGCCATTCATTAAGTAACGGGACTCAATTGAGTTTCCAGCTTGTAATTCCGAAGTAATTTCACTTGCTGATGTAATTAGTTAGAGATGTTCTCACCTCCAAGGCTGAGGTATATAAGCCAAAGTTTTTGTAACCTAAGGGATTCAGATTATTAATCAAAGTGAGTTTTTGAGCGCCGTGACTGTGTCTGAGAGAGAGAGAGAGAGAGAGAGAGAGAGAGAGAGAGAGAGAGAGAGAGAGAGAGAGAGAGAGAGAGAGAGAGAGAGAGAGTCTTATCTACTTGCTACGTGAGCTACGGAGCCGCCATTGGAGAAGCGACACCGCCATTGTGTTAGCAACGGCGAGAGCTACGCACTGATACCAAGAGTGCTCGCTATCGGCTTCTATGTGTGGTAAGTTCCTACGAGCTTCGGTGTGAGTTTTCTTCCAACTCGTGTGTCGGAATAGAGCGTGCAGCATATCTATAGAACCACAACGAGTAGAGCTACGCATTAGTACCATCGGGGTCAAGTTTCGGTCACCTGTATTTTTTGGCCTGTCTTCATACGCGTTTACCACACGGAGTGATTATAGGTTGATTTTGCAGTTCAAGTCTTAAGGGTGTTGTTCTTACCTAGTGTATAGACTTCCCCTTGAGTTTGAGATCGATTCAATGATTCTAGATCCTGTTTCGTATAGCATTCGTTCGTAGTACGGATTTCAGTCACTTGCGTATTTTAGAACTTAGATTTGATTTCCTTAGTAGTGATTGTCATTAGAAGGTCGAGTAAGTGATTTGACACCCACCTAGTTGTTTCCATGCGCCTGCGGGTCAAGCTTCGTCCTCGTCTGACAAATTCTGTTGTTGGTTGAGTTCTCGCTATTTAGCTTCCGCTAGCGGCGTAACCGCCTTAACACACATCAAACACATCTTTTGGACATGTTCCTTTGAACAATATTTCGGCGTGTACATATCAATAAGGTTTCTTTATCTCTTGTAGCTTGGAGGTACCTTTTGTGAGTGTTACCATTCACCGAGCAAGGTTTTTCGAGCAAGTAAAAAAGCTGAGCAAGACCTTCACTTCACACACACACACACACACACACACAAAATTCAATATAACAAAAATAACAATCTAACTCACAGATTCTAGAGGTGTTTATGCACATCGTCTTGCACTGAAACAACCAACAAAAAATTCAACTTTTTTTAGGGAAATCTTTTTACCAGTGATGAGAA